>NC_088872.1:14253083-14278083 GCF_032884065.1 Artemia franciscana | reverse complement strand
TTATAACTACGCCGAACAAAATCGCTATCTCAAAATCTCGATTGGACGTGTTTTGAGAAATTGTGGGAGTGGAAGGGGGTTTAGTTGCCCTCCAATCGCTTTTGACTATTAAAAAGAGCACTAGCCCTTTTTATCTCTAGTTGAACAAGCCTTTTTTGAAGTTTCTATGACAGATCCTTCGATACGAAGCGCCCTGGTCTAAAATAAAAGAACCCCCATCCTGCCCCAAATAAAAAATAATGTATCGTGCCTACATCGCTCTTTACTTGGACAGCGCTATTGCACTGCCTATGATACCCTACTAAAGGGGAGATACTAAATTTCTTTAGGAAGCAAGGACTTTGAGGGGCTGTTAAAATACTTTTTTTAAGATCCCATCTAGAGGCATTGTTTGGTTTCAAAAATATCGACTATACTGGGGAAAGCAAACATTTGAAACCATAAATACTTAAGATTGGTATAAAAATACCGCATAACGTTACTCAGTAAACCACCCTAATGTGTATGAACACAATATGGCGTTCACTTACTGATCACCCGTAATACTTTTGACTCGTCATAACTAAATATTGACGGGGGAGGGGAAAACAATAATAATGAGATTTCAGTTGAAATCATTATTAGCCAAACAGATGGATAAGTAGCTTAGTTTTAATAGATGTGTCTTGGCACTAGATAAGCTAAAAATAACAAGACAATGATGATCCCATTCGCATCCTGATGGTAAAAAATTATTAATATCGTATATTTTCAAATGTCATCCATTCTGACGCAAACGGATCCAATAGTAGATAAACAATAAAATACCGAATGAAAATGTAAACAATCCTGAGATGATATCTTATAACTTTTGTTTTGATCTTTCACACACAGCTGTTCATAGTATCAAAAACCATGCCAACTCATTTTGAATAATCAGCCAAAAGGCTGATCGTGATAAGTGTTCATTGATAATGAGGGTATTTCCTTTAGATTTCGAATTTTAAAAGGTATTGTAATTGCCATCTTTTTAGGATTTGTATCGTTTTATAGCAGTTTTTTTTTCAGAAATAATTGTCAGAAGAATCTCAGTCATTGCGAAATATGCACAGAAGCTAAAAAGGGATATTGAGGGTCAATAGCCAAGGGATCACCCAGTTTCAGAGATCGTGCGCACCAGGTGGCTCGTTCCAAACATGGTGGCCAAGGCCTTAACAGGGATTTTCTTCAAGGGGGGATATAAAGAAATGACACATCAAAACTTTGTTTATATGTATTTTGTCACGTTTTTTTAGTTTTGAGGTGGGGTGTGTGTGTCAAAGCCTGAAACCCCATAGATATGGCCTTTGGGATAACAGTATGCCATACATAGGGAACAATATGCCATATGTGGCACGAATAGGCCTGGCCTGAGGGAAATATCTCAAAACTGAAGGAACTTGTGACGTTCCAACCGATGCAACAGGTGGCGGAGTGCAAGCCACCCCTCGTCAAAACCACTGCCTTGAAATGTGAATTTTAAATTGGGAACAAAATGGCAAACATAAATATCTCTAGTTAAGTTGGGAGCCATTGGAAAGATTTCATCCCCCTCTAGAAATCAACTCAAGCCCCGTCTCCGTCTTCCAGAGAATCTTCACAAGCTACTGGATTTCAAATTTTAATAAATAAAAGATGTTAAAGTATTTACAAGGAAATTAAACATAAGAACAGTGAATAATAAAACCTCTTTAAGATTGTGCAAGGGCCAGTCCATTAATAACACAGTCAGTAAAATGGGTTTGGAAATTATGTGAGAAGAGGCGATTTTACTTATTGAATGGAAACAAAAATAATATGTTTCTTGCAGTCAAACAGCTCTTCAAATGGCTTGAACATCTTAACAAGAGCTAAGAGCTCATATGGCACTTGTGACGAGGCAAGAAGAGCTAAGAGCCAAGAGATCATATGGTATGAGCTGTAGCAAAATTCTATGAATCAATAGATTGATTTAAAAAGAAAATAAGAGGCTTAATGCCGGTCATGATTTAAAATCAGAGCTCTGAGTCACGATGTCCTTCTAATTAAAATCCGATCACCCACTCGTATGTTATAAATACCTAATTTTTTCTAATTTTTCCTCTCCCTTTAGCCCCCCCCCCCAGATGGTCAAATCTGGGAAAACGACTTTATCAAGTCAATTTGTGCAGCTCCCTGACACGCCTACCAATTTTCATCGTCCAAGCACGTCCAAAAGCACCAAACTCGCCAAATCAGGGAGCCCCTTCAACCAACTCCCCCAAAGAGAGTGAATCCAGTACGGTTCCGTCAATCACGTATCAAGGACATTTGCTTATTCTATCCACCAAGCTTCAGCCCGATTCCTCCACTCCAAGTGTTTTCCCAATTTCCCCCTCCAACTCCCCCCAATGTCAAAAGATCTGGTCGGGATTTGAAATAAGAGCTCTGAGACATGAAGTCTTTCTAAATATCAAATTTCATTAAGATCCGATCACCTATTCGTAAAATAAAAATACCCCAATTTTCACGTTTTCCAAGAATGCCAGTTTCCCCCTCCAACTCCCCCCAACGTCACAGGATCTGGTCTGAATTTAAAATTAGAGCTTTAAAGCGCAAGACCCTTCTAAATATCAAATTTCATTAAAATCTGGTCACCCTTACGTAAGTTACAAATACCTCAATTTTCAAAATTACCCCCCCCCCCCATCTCAACCAAAGAGAGCAGATCCGGTCCGATTATGCCAGTCACGTGTCTTAGACAGGTTTTTATTCTTCCCATCCAGTTTTATCCTGATCTCACCGCTTTAAGTATTTTCTAAGATTTCCGGTTCCCTTCAACTCCCCCCAATTACCTTGGATCCGGTTGAGATTTAAATTAAGAGATCTGAGTCACGAGGTCCTTCTAAATATGAAGTTTCATGAAGATCCGATCTCTCCTTCGTAAGTTAAAAATATGTCATTTTTTCTAATTTTTCAGAATTAACCCCCCCCCCCCAACTGCCCCAAAGAGATCAAATCCGTTCCAGTTATGTCAATCATGTATCCAAGACTTGTGCTTATTTTTCCCACCAAGTTTCATCCCGATCCCTCCACTCTAAGTGTTTTCCAAGTTTTAGGTTTCCCCGTCCCAACTCTCCCTCAATGTCACCAGATCTGTTCGGGATTCAAAATAAGAGCTCTGAGACACGATATCTTCCTAAATATCAAATTTCATTGAGATCAGATCACCCGTTCGTAAGTTAAAAGTACCTCATTTTTTTATTTTTCAGAATTAACCCCCCCCCCCCCAATTACCCCAAAGAGAGCGGATCTGGTCCGATTATGTCAATCATGTATCTAGGACTTGTGCTTATTTTTCCCACCAAGTTTCATCCCAATCCCTCCACTCTAAGTGTTTTCCAAGTTTTAGGTTTCCCCCTCCCAACTCCTCCCCATGTCACCAGATCCGGTCGGTATTTAAAATAAGAGCTCTGAGACACGATGTCCTTCTAAATATCAAATTTCACTGAGATCCGATAACCCGTTCGTAAGTTAAAAATATTTCAATTTTTCTAATTTTTCAGAATAACCCCCCCCCCAACTGCCCCAAAGAGATCAAATCTGTTCCAGTCATATCAATCGTGTATCTAGGACTTGTGATTATTTTTACCACCAAGTTTCATCCCGATCCCTCCACTCTAAGAGCTCTGAGACACGATATCCTTCTAAATTTCAAACTTCATTGACATCCGATCACCCGTTCGTAAGTTGAAAATACCTCATTTTTTCTAATATTTCAGAATTAGCCCCCCCCCAACTGCCCCAAGGAGAGCGGATCCGTTCCGGTTATATCAATCATGTATCTAGAACTTGTTCTTATTTTTCCCACCAAGTTTCATCCCGATCCCTCCACTCTAAGTGTTTTCCAAGTATCAATCTGATCAACCGTTCGTAAGTTGAAAATACTTCAATTTTTCTATTTTTTCCGAATTAACGGGCCCCCACTCCTCCGCCCCCCCAGATGGTCAAATCGGGAAAAAGACTATTTCTAATTTAATCTGGTCCGGTCCCTGATACGCCTGCCAAATTTCATCGTCCTAGCTTACCTGGAAGTGCCTAAAGTAGCAAAACCGGGACCGACAGACCGACAGAATTTGCGATTGCTATATGTCACTTGGTTAATACCAAGTGCCATAAAAACTTAATTCAAGCTGAAAAAGCACATAAAATGTAAAATAAAGATGCACGTGACCGACATAGATATATCCGGACTTGAAACTTATTTTGGAACCTTAAAGCTCACCTAACATCGCCAAAATCACGTTTCTCATTAAAGGTTTGGGCTTAGTGCTTTACGAATTGATTGTTAGAAGAGTTTTTTTTTTCTCTATTTTTTTTATACCGTTGCATCCATAAAAATTTTGATTTGGAACAAAATTTAATTCAGCTTAGAGTTTGCAAACAAAAACTTAGTGTCAAGTTTTACCAGTCGTATCGAATATAATACTTTCACTTTCAAAAGGGACTGTCCTCTTTCTGAGGGAAGGGGGCAATTCAGGCATAGGCTTCTCTATGGATAAGCTATGGAGGACTAGCTACACTAAAAAGTTTCTTGGCGAACCATGGCTCCTCTCCCAAAGAAACGGAACAGAAGGAAGGAGGATTTGGAGCCTGTGTTTCTCCCAGACTCCTATGGTCTGTTTAAATTGCTTCAATTTTCTTCTTTTGTCGCCTTTGTAACGAATTTCGGTCATTTAAACAATCATCCTTCCAGACTTCTAAATTTTTGTATATATACTTGTCCTAGTAGATCTTTTTGTAAAATTCCATATGCCTATTTAATTTATTTATCGCTATATTTTCCAATTTTAAAGCAAATCAGGTAATTGCTATGGGAGGTGTCTTCGAGCCTGTCCTTCCAAATTTTGTGATTTCAATGATTTTGCCTTTAGCGTCTTGTAATTTCCGTCTAGCTCATTTTTTTTGTAAATTTATGGCTTCGCTTCTCAAAATGCCAACCCCTTAGAAATAAATTCCAGTGCTGGTGCCGAATTGAGAGAGGGAGGGAGGATGGGGTTACTTATAATAAATAGAGGATTAAAGGCTAAAATAGGTGTACACATCAAAACATTAAGATAGACTATGATAAGTCTATCAATACAGTTCCATAACAAAACGTTCAGTAAGTTTATATCAATAAGTTTCAATACAAAATGAATTATTTTGGAAAAGTTTAAGTTTCGGGGACCATTAGTAATCCCTCTCTAAGAATTATTAAAGTACGGAATCGTCTGTATCTATCTGACAGAATCAAACAGTTCGTGGTAACGAACTGTAGTAAGGAGCGACCCGGCTCAATAGTAACCAAACTCTAAAAAAATAAATTTTGATATCAATAGCTACATCAAAAGAATCGTATTTTAATGCTGATTTTAAATATATAAGTTTCATCAAGTTTAATCTTACCCATCAAAAGTTACGAGCCTGAGAAAATTTGCCTTATTTAAGAAAATAGGGGGAAACACCCCCCAAAAGTCGTAGAATCTTAACGAAAATGACACCATCAGATTCAGCGTATCAGAGAACCCTACTGTAGAAGTTTCAAGCTCCTATCTACAAAAATGTGGAATTTTGTATTTTTTGCCAGAAGACAAATCACGGGTGCGTGTTCATTTTTTTTTTTTTTTTTTTTTTTACCCAGCCATTTTGTTCAGCATAGTCGAAAATCATAATAACTATGTCTTTAGGGATGACTTACTCCCCCACAATCCCTGGGGGAGGGGCTGCAAGTTACAAACTTTGACCAGTGCTTACATATAGTAATGGTTATTGGGAAGTGTACAGACGTTTTCAGGGGGATTTTATTTTGTTTAGGGGTGGGACTGAGAGGAGGGGGCTATGTTGGAGGAATCTGTCATGGGGGAAGAAAAATTCAAGGAAAAGGGCGCATGATTTTCAAGCATTACTATAAGAAAACAATGAAAAATAAACATGAAAACGTTTTTTCAAATGAAAGGAAGGAGTAGCATTGAAACTTAAAACGAACAGAGATTATTACGCATATGAGGGGTTCTAAAAACACTTTAGCATAAAGAGCGAGGTATTTAGGAGGAGATAAATACCTCGCTCTTTATGCTAAAGTATTTTTAGTAATTTCTACTATTTATTCTACGGCCTTTCTGATTCAGGGGTCATTCTTAAAGAATTGGGACAAAACTTACGATTTAGTGTAAAGAGCGAGGTATTAACGAGGGTACAAACCCCCTCGTATACATAATAAAATATAAGATTATGAAAGTTTGTTACGTAAGTTAATTCTTAAGTTACGTATATTTTTTACTAATAAAAACGTTCGTTAAAAATTAAAAGTTCTAGTTGCCTTTTTAAGTAACCAAAAAATTGGAGGGCAACTAGGCCTCCTTCTCCACCCCTTATTTCTCAAAATCATCTGATCAAAACTAAGAGAAAGCCATTTAGCCAAAAAAAGAATTAATATACAAATTTCATTTTAATAATTTATGTGCGGAGAGCCAAAATCAAACATGCATTAATTCAAAAACGTTCAGAAATTAAATAAAAAAAAACTAATTTTTTTAGCTGAAAGTAAGGAGCGACATTAAAACTTAAAACGAACAGAAATTACTCCGTATATGAAATGGGTTGTCCCCTCCGCAATCCCTCGCTCTTTACGCTAAAGTTTGACTCTTTGCCACAATTCTACTTTTTAAAACAATTAAAAGCTTTAGCGTAAAGAGCGAGGGATTTCGGAGGGGACAACCCATTTCATATACGGAGTAATTTCTGTTCGTTTTAAGTTTTAATGTCGCTCCTTACTTTCAGCTAAAAAAATAGTTTTTTTTTCATTTATTCAGTACATAAAGCCAAGAAAAAGAGTTATAGCATAAAAACCTGTAATGAAACATTAAAACTTGCTGATGAAAATGTTATTGAGGATAAATTACCAGTACAAGGAAAAATTATTCAGAAAAATAAGTTGCAAAGCCCATAATCATTAAAATTATTTCAAATAATAATTAACAGGTGTGAGCCATATGCTGTCTTTTCTACTAAGCAACATATCATTTAAAATGTTTAAAATTTGTGGTACTTGATCAATCTATCTTGGGCTAATTTGCTGGTGCATTGGTCAAAATTGTCTATGTCTAAGGTTTTAATTTGTGTGTAATCAAAGTCATAATTTAGGCTTTTAGGGTTTAGGACTACCCGAGCTTCTAAAAAGTTTGTCTAAATTTGGCCAGTGATCACACAGCCACAATAGTTCCTTTCTTACAATTTATATTTAGAGGTCTTAATTGATACGAATATTACTGGGTGGCAAGAGGAAAAGAAAGAAACAAATAAAGAGAAAGAAAAAGTGAGCGAGAGACGGAGAAAGGGGGAGGGAGAGGCAGACAGAGGAGGAGAGAGAGAAAGGAGGAAAGAGAGGAAAGAGCATGGAGAGAAAGAGGGAGGAGAAACGAAACGAGAGTGAGCACGGGGAAACTTTTGCGACTGATATCTTTTGTGGAAGGGGGAGGGCCGAGGTAAATCTGTAGGAGAATTCAACAGAGCTACAAATGTGGTGGTTTATTACAAACTGTACATTTTGGTACATTTTTTGCCGATTTTAAGTATACTTTCATCCGGGATATCTTGCATCCTATTTGAGGCACAATTATTCAGTAGATTTTAACCTCTACAATACCTCCTCCTCACTCTTTTTTTTGGCAAGATGGTTGACTTGTTGGACCCTGTTTGAACCAAATCACACATCTTCTGGTCTGCATGACCAGAGAATCAAAGTGGGAAGTTTTCCTTTTCAGAATCGCCCCCGCTTCCCATTCCAACGTCCAACTTTTAATGGGAAAGGCAAGCATTTTCCACCATATTTAAATCAAAAACGTGCAATGACCTTGAAACTGTATAAGTTTAGGCACTAAGTGAACTTAAGGACGGTTGGCCCCCACCCTCTCACACCAGGTTCCTAGTGGGAAATTAAGCATGTTGTATACCCTGTTTGAAGTGGGATCGCAATTGAGTTTTCTGCCTGTATTATCGATGGCACAAGCAGGGTATGATAAATGGTATGATCGATGGCACCACCAATTTTTCAGCAGAAAGAGAGAATGGCTGTTTTCTCACTGATTGCGTTGGAATTTTTAAGCTAAGTACCCTAGGCCATTAAGATGTCTAGAGGGATGATATCCAGAAGCGTGCTTTCCTTTTCCGACCTCCGATCCCTTTAAAAGTGTGGGGCATGTAAGCTAACGAAGCAGAGTAGAAGGGTTCTTAAAGTGGTCACTACTTCTTAGTTCCCTCAGCCTTGCTCACTAAAGTCTCCCAACTCACTTGGAATTAGATAGGATGATACATACAGCCAAGGAAACCTCGACTGCAGTAGCAAAATTCTGACCGTTAAACGTTACAGTCCAGGCGCTGCAAACGTTGATCTAACTTTTAGGGGTAATTGTCTTCATTAAGTTGGCTGCTTAACAAGTATAAATAATAAGGCAAATGTAACACAATGATATAAGTTTGCGATTATTTATTTAGGAATCACTCTATAGGAAAAATTAATATGGATTATATTTAGAGGCAGCCCAACGTATCGATAGTTCGCGGATGCTACAATTTTTGAAATTAAAACGTAGATTATATTAGTTTGTGTTTTGTTTTGGGGCTATATCCCCGAAATATACATTTTATTTAACACAAGCGCTTTGTTTAAGACCAACACTTTTAATTGGGTGCCAGGAAATATCAAATAAAGTGAGTTTTAAGAGCACGGCCTTTAAGAAAGTGGCAGAGACTGTCTTCAAGGATCTTGTTATCATCTTTTTTTTTCTTTTTTTTTGAAGAAATAGCCTCTTTGAGGCATACCTATCTTTGAAGTCTTGTGGAATTAATAACAACGAAATTTAACCAATGGCGAAGAAGCAAAATCAAAACTTTGGTATAGATTTGTCGGCAGGGCCGACTAAAGGTTATTGTAATAGTTAATATTGCTTTAGCATAGAGCACCATAAATCTCGCTTATTTTAACTAGTTCAGTTCTAAAATTTTATAATTAAATTTCAATGCTAAAAGTAAATAAAATAGGCATGAAGCCTCAATATATATATTGTTTAAAACAAGGCTACATTGTCAGACATCCGTGATAAGTTGTCTTTCAAAAGCAAAATCTAGTAATATATTTTAATTTTAGTCCTCCAAAGTCTTAGAAAAAATTAGAAACCATTGAAGAAGCTAAACAATCGTTGTCAAGTATGATTGCCATCGGTGGTGTTACAAAAATTTAGAAGAGGGGAGGGGGGGGGGTTCAAAATGTATTTTCAAAGTCTAAGAGGGGACTTACTGATTATTTTTCTTTTTCATTTGTTCAATGAAAACACCAAAACAGGCACATCCAATGGAATTATCCCCCCCTACGTACTTTTCAAAATATAAGTGGCAAAAAAATATAGTTGGACACATGTCACCCTCCTCAATTGATACCACCAATCACTCTCTCAGAGTCGTCGTTATTGAGCGAATTATTCAAATGTTAAAAAAAATCTTTAATTCTTGTTTAATCAAAGAATATTTTCTCTTTTTGTTTTTTATTTTTAAATTGAGATTCTCGTTAATAGTTATTTTTTATCTACCCTTATGGTAGCATAGATACACTAAACATGCTTTCACTCCGTATGCTGATGGGTACGAGAATGCTATTCCCAAAGGGGCAATCAATCTTAGAACTTCTGAAACAGCAGTTGTAAAATCAAATACCCAAACTTTTATTTTATTCTAAGAATTTTATTGAAAGGGTCATCAAAGGAAGTAGAGCGTCTTTAAACCATCAATACAGGATTCTATCTATTCTTACATGTTAAGCTATGCTTAAAATTGTTTAATGTTCCAAACCGTTAGATGATAAAGTGCACCGTTGAAAAATAAGATGAGAAGAATTATACTTTTCTAAACACTGACGTCAAGGGACAGTGTTTTCTTGATTGTGAAACGGAGGTGGGGGGCATCTATGGTAGTGGCGTCATTTCACGAAAATTTTGTCTGGGGAGGGGGGGGGGTGAAAATATATTTCTCAATATTTAAGGGGGAATTCATCATTTTAAAACGTTTTCGATGAAAATAAAAAAAAGGTATTTTTAATGAAAATACTCTAAATATATTTTCAAAATAAGGGGGCCAAAACACCTAAGGGGCACATAACAGCCTTCTTGCCGCCAATTATCATTGTCTAATGTGTATGATGTTTTTCTAATATCCAAAAATTATTAACGGCTAGTTACGAAACGTGGTATTTCGAACACTTTGGGAGATGCAAACGTCGCCCGTTTTGCATGTTACCGTATCCGAACTTTGGATTTCTTTACCTTGAACAGACCAAGTTCAAGTTAAGAACATTTAGAGATTTTTATATCTCAGGGGCCTATTTCATAATTCTGAAGATTCCAAAAATGCCTAAATGAGCTTAAACTGGAGTTCTGGCTCATTCAAAGTAAAGGAATTAGATTTTGTATTTTTAACATATTCGATAGTATACAAGATGGGATAAAATTAGCTCTACCAGTGTACGTTTCGTGACAGTAGTAAAATTAAAATATAGTCAGAGTAAAAAGACACAAATACTTCATTAAGAAAAAAATTTTAAGCATGATTCCTGATAAAAATAATATTCAAAAGGGGAATTTCACATTGTGCTGCATAAGACAGTTTTGAATGGATTAATATTTAGAATTTTTTTTCCATCACTGGTCTCATTCATACATTGAATTGATCATGATGCAATCTAGTGCAACTTATATCCAAAAATTAAGTTTCGGATTTTTACTGTAAATTAGTCAAAAATCCAGTTTAAAGTCATTTTTTCATTTTTAGATCTTTCAAAATTACTCTCAGGATCCTATTTCATTATTCTGACAATTCTGGAAATGTCTAAATGACATTTTGGAATTTTATTATAAATTAGCCAAAAATCCCGTTTAAAGTCATTTATACAGTGTCAGATTCTTCAAAATTATTCTCAGGATCCTATTTCATTAGTCTGACAATTCTGAAAATGTCTAAATGAAATTTTGGAATTATACTATGAATTAGCCAAAAATCCAGTTTAAAGTCATTTTTACATTTTCAGATTCTTCAAAATTACTCTCAGGATCCTATTTCATTATTCTAACAATGCTGGAAATGTCTAAATGAAATTTTGGAATCTTACTATAAATTAGCCAAAAATCCAGTTTAAAGTCATTTATCAGATTCTCAGATCTTCAAAACTACTCTCAGGATCCTATTTCATTATTCTGACAATTCTGGAAATGTCTAAATGAAATTTTGGAATTTTACTATAAATTAGCCAAAAATCTAGTTTAAAGTCATTTATGCATTTTCAGATTCTTCAAAATTACTCTCAGAATCCTATCTCATTACTCTGACGATTCTGAAAATGCCTAAATGACTTTAAGCCGTATTTCAGCTAAAGAGATCCCGAATCCGATTTGAAACCAAAAGCGTATTCAGGATTTTTTTTTTTGGGGGGGGGGGGAGGGGGAGTACAAAAACTACTATGCAAACATATTATTTCTTCCCGTTTTCATTTCTCTTTTACAAGTTGGAATAAATTTCAAGAGGGGGGGGGACCAGTAGCCCCCATTGATATGGCCTTGTTTGTAACAGATACGATAGTACGCTAAGTGTGGGAAGAAATTAGCTTCATTCCTGTACGTTTCGTGACAGTAGTGAAATTAAACTGATAGTCATAGTAAAAAGACACAAATACTTCATTAAGGATATATTTTGAAGCGTAATTTCTGACAAAAGAAATGTTCAAAAGGGGAATTCCAAATTGTGTTGCTTAAGACTGTTTTGGGGTGGATTAATATTTGGATTTTTTTTATTTTTGTTTCATCACTGGTCTCATTCATACATTGAATTGGTCGTGACGCAACTTAGACCAAAAAATCAAATTTTGGAATTATATTATAAATTAGTTAAATACCCAATTTAAAGTCATTTTTGCATTTTCAGATTCTTCAAAATTACTCTCTGGATCCTATTTCATTATTCTGACAATTCTGAAAATGTCTAAATGACTTTAAGGTGGATTTTGGTTGTTCAAAGTAATGAGATCCCAAGTTGTAACCAACGGAGTATCCAGGATTTTTCTTTTTTTGGAGGGGGGGGGGGTCAAGTACAAAAACAACTTTGCAAACATATCATTTTTTTCCCGTTTTCATTACTTTTAACGAGTTGGACAAAATTTCAGGGGGAGGGAAAGGCTCGAAACCAGTAACCCCCTTATTGATATGGCCTTGTTTGCAACAGATATGATAGTATGCTAAGTGTGGGAAGAAATTAGCTTCTTCCCTGTTCGTTTCGTGACTGTAGTAAAATTAAACATATAGTCATAATAAAAGACACAAATACTTCATTAAAAACACATTTTGAAGCGTGATTTCTGATAAAAGTAATGTTCAAAAAGGGAATTTCGCATTCTGCTACATAATACAGTTTTGAATGGATTAACATTTAAAAGTTTTGTTTTTTCACATCAGTGGTCTTATTCATACATTGAATTTATCATGATGTAATGTAGCGCACGGATAAGCACTTATTACAAACTGTGCGAATACAAACAATATAATAAAATTCCTAATTGCATCAGAGTCGCATTATTATCATAAGCTTTAGTTTGGAAATGACAAGGAAAGAC
Organism: Artemia franciscana; assembly: GCF_032884065.1. Classification (NCBI taxonomy): domain Eukaryota; kingdom Metazoa; phylum Arthropoda; class Branchiopoda; order Anostraca; family Artemiidae; genus Artemia; species Artemia franciscana. Next base: position 14,265,416 of record NC_088872.1, on the reverse strand, counting down.
TGTTGAAGCTAAAGTAAACGAAGTGAAATGAACTGTAATTACAAGGGGCATTGGTCGTTGGACCATATGACCTCGTTTGAATAAGAAAGAACAATTAAAAGTTGAAGCAAGTGAGTTCTGTATTATTTATTAGTACTACGTTCGTCTCAGTAATCAGAAGGGTTCTCCTTCCCAAACCGCCAATGGTGAATCTACCTCTCCTTAAAAAAAAAACTTTGGAAAAAAGCTGAAACACCGAATTTTCCAAAGTCTGCGGGCATTTGAAAAGTTAAAATTTACTTAGTGGATGATTCAATCAAACGAAAAAAAAGAAGAAAAAAATTTGAAATAAAAAGGAACAAAAACGAGGATGTATTTCAGCCAATAAACGAGAACTATGAAAAAAGTAGATATTTCGGCAAGGGCTTAAGTCAAGCCGTCTTCAATGATAAAATAAAATAATTTTCTAAAAGAAAACTAACCCCCCAAGCACTCCAGAAACCAAAAAACAGCTTAGAAACAACATAAAAGATAAGACACCTTATAAAAAAATAAAACAGAAAAGATAATCCACCTTATGAAAAAAAAATCAGGGGGTTGCTTCCTTGATTTTTTCTCACAATGTCGCTCCTTTTGTTCAAGTGACTTCTATTTCTTGAGTAATTTGAGATGCCAGTTTTTCTTTCATATATTATTTTCAAACAGTTCGCGGTAACGAACTGTTGTAAGGATTGACCCGGCTCAATAGTAAACGAAACTCTAAAAAACGGAATATTTACACTAATAGATGCATTCAAAGAAGCAGATTTTTATGCTGATTTTAAATATATAAGTTTCATCAAATTTAGTCTTACTTATAAAAAGTTACGAGCCTGAGAAAATTTGCCTTGTTTTGGAAAGTAGGGGGAAACATCCTCTGAAAGTCATACGATCTTAACGAAAATCACATCATCGCATTCAACGTATCAGAGAATCCTACTGTAGAAGTTTCAAGCTCTTATCTACAAAAATGTGGAACTTTGTATTTTTTGCCAGGAGACCGATCACGGGCGCATGTTTATTTGTTTGTTTGTTTGTTTTTTCCCCAGGGGTGATCGTACTGACCAAGTGGTCCTAGAACGTATCGAGAGGGCTCATTCTAACGGAAATTAAGAGTTCTAGTTCCCTTTTTATGTGACGAAACAAATTGGAGGGCACCTAGGTCTCATCCCACGCTCATGTTTTTCCCAAAGTCAACGTATCAAAGCATAGTCGAAAAACCTAATAACTATGTCTTTGGGGCTGAATTACTCCCCCACAGTCCCCGGGAGAGGGGCTGCAAGTTACAAACTTTGACCGGTGTTTACGCACAGTATTGGTTATTTGGAAGTGTACATACCTTTTCAGGGGGATTTTTTGATCGGGCGGGGGGGGGGGGGGTTGATGGAAGGGGCTACGTAGAAGGATATTCCCTTGGAGGAATTTGTAATAGGAAACGAGAAATTCCATGTAGGGGGGCAGGATTTTCTAGGATTATTTAAAAAAAAGGAAAAAATAAATATGAATTTTTTTCCCGCTGAAAGTAAGGACGCTAACATATTTTTAGTAATTTCAACTATTTATTCTACAGCCTTAAAGAATTGGGACAAAATTAAAGCTTTAGTGTAAAGAGAGGGGTATTAAAGAGGGGGCAAACCCCCTCATATACATAATAAAAATATACAAATATAGAAGTTCGGTACGTAGGTTAATTTTAAGTTACGTATATTTTTTACAAATAAAAACGTTCGTTAAAAATTAAGAATTCTAATTGCCTTGTTAAGTAACCGAAAAATTGGAGGGCAACTAGATTCTCTCCAACCCTTTTTCTCAAAATCGTCTGATCAAAACTAAGAGAAAGCCATTTAGCAAAAAAAAAAGATAATACATAAATTTCGTTTCAATTATTCATTTGCGGAGAGCCAAAATCAAACATGCATTAATTCAAAAGTGTTCGGAATTTAAATAAATAAAATAAGTTTTTTTAACTGAAAGTAAGGTGCGACATTAAAACTTAAAACGAACAGAAATTACTCCGTGTATGAAAGGGGCTGTTCCTTCCTCAACGTCCCGCTCTTTACGCTAAAGTTATTTACTGTTTTATAAACCAGAATTGAGAGAAAGAGTCAAACTTTAGCGCAAAGAGCAATTTACGCTATACTCGTAAAAAACGCTAATTTACGCTAAACTCGAGTTTTATGCCCCCCTCCCTCTCCTGATAAAACTCGAAAAAAGAATTTTACTTTTCCTGCACACAGCCTTATCCCTCATCCTATAGTCGAACTATACCTAATTGTAAGTTGCGTAAAGTTCTGGAGGAAGTTTATTCACTTCTTTTTTATGTTTTGATTTGCATTTTGATCAGCACATAACTAAAAAACGCAATGGTTCTCACCAAAGTGTGTAATTGTAAGTTTAAGACTAAAAGGAATTGACTGCCTCCTTTGCAAAAAGGTATTACTGAATCCTGACTCCTTTGTGTATGTAAACTAGGCGTAGCCTCAGAATTACACTTCGCAATAGGTCCAGCGAAAGGAAAGGGTTCTATGCACAAAATATTTTCTAAGAAGAAACACATATAAAACCAATTTTATTCAATAATTTAAATCAGCATTGTCAGCATGTCATCAATTTTTGTTAGGTATATTGCTGCTGTTTTGTGAAGTTATTTATTTATTGTAGGTTATTTATTAAGTGTTCCAATGCCCTAGTAGAAGGGCTTACGGAGTGTTTTTAGTTCTGTTTCTTGTTTCGTTTCGTTTTGTCAGTACAAGGTGATAGCCCATATGAGACACTATTTCGCTTTTTTTTTATTAGCTTGTTTTTGTCTCCAATATTGATGCGCACAGTGGCGTCGATTCACGCAAAGACCTTTTAGACCCAGGACGGGCGAATTTGTCGTTTTATAGAGTTTTTCAATAACAATATCGAAAAAAAGGCATTACCCCATGATAATAACCCAAAAGAGACATTTTCAAAGTATAAGGGTTAGGGTGAAAAAATGTAGGGGCAGAAATGATAGTTAGCTGTTCCTGTTTGACAATTCAAAACGTAATAAAAAGTATTTTGTAAACTACAATTATTGCTCGCTTGTAGAGATGATATATATATATATATATATATATATATATATATATATATATATATATATATGAGCTTTAGAGAATACTTTATTAATGAGTTACATTATATTTCACTGAAGACCCATTGGTTATATAGCCGAAATATTCGTTTAGGTTGTATACCATATTTAATTTTGTATCTTCCGCAAATTCCTCATTATTTTTTCATTTTTTGTATAGGGGCGGAGACAGTAGGTATAAGTAACATAATCATTAGAAAGCTTCTTCCTTTCTCTTAGGTCTAAAATTTTTCTTAGATTTGTTCTCCCTGTTGGTAATTTGCTATGAGTGTAAAGCTCCACCTTCTCGGTACAGATTTTTTTTTCTTTTATTAATCCAGATACTATATTTAATATACAAGACCTGAATCCTTAAAATACTTTTTTTTCAAGTAACCATAAATTCTTTCTTTGTCCATCTTTCTTTCTTTGCCAATTCTTTCTTTGGAATATCTTTCTTTGTCATTGTCAAACCACCCTTAAGACCAATTAAGTTTCGTTTGGTTTCTTCCTTCTTACAATCTGGATTATATTTATTCAGATATTTCACAACTCTTTGGCTCCGTTGTCTGAGACTGGGCGCAAATAGGGGGGGGGTATTTTTTGGGTGATGGGCAGCCACTTACCTAATGGGAAGCGGAGAGGGACTTACCAGTTTCTGTCAGGACTTAAATTTCGGATACTTTTGAAGATTTCTATTGCGAAGCTATGCGGTTATTAGGGGGATATTATTGATCCTTGACCTCAAGCGGTGCTTTTGTTTTTATGTCATTTGATATAGTTTTCCTAATATGCTACTATATTTTTGTTTATTTTCTAAGAAAGCACTTTCATCAACTCTTAAATCAATTAAGTAAAGATTATTTCATAAGCTGTAGTATTCCTCGAAATTTGTTTCCTTTCTTCGAATTTCCTTTTCAATTTCCTTACCCCGTTTAAGATGATTAATTAAATGTTTCAAAATCAAAATAATAAAGAAAAACGTATTAGATCAAATTTTACAACTAAAAGCACCAATTTTGAAAGAGATTCCATGATTTGAAACAAAGGGAAGTAGAATTTTCATGCTTACTAAAAGTTGTTAAAGCGAAGGCGCAAAATAGGCCGGCAGATTTATCAAAAGGATTTTTAGTGCGATCAAACACAATCTAAAATGAATTCTCTGAAGCTTTTGATATCAAATCACTCTCTACCGTCTTATAGATTATAGAATTAAGTAAGCAAAATGTCAATGATACTCGGGAATCATCATCATTAACAGTAGAGGTGTTCAAAGGAAGACAACCCCCCAGGTTGCACATAAAACGGTCCCCCTGTTCTGAATTCGGATATATATATATATATATATATATATATATATATATATATATATATATATATATATATATATATATATATATAGCATATATTTTGGAATTGCCACTTTTTTACTCTTTACGCAATTTAATGTCTTTTTATGGAGCTCCATCCCTTCGTATGTCTCTCTTTTTCTCTCTGCAAAGGCATTATTTCGTCGGGTCTTTCCAGTTCAATAATTTTTGTCTCTCTTTTTAATTATATCCCGATTTGTATGTCACTTCTCTTCTTTTAAAATCATTTTCAGATATATGTTAAATCTCCTTCTAAATTTTCTATCTGTTAAATGTCCTTGTCTTGTTCCAGTTTTTTTTTTTTTTTTTTTTTTTGTAAAAGTGTTTTATTCTTGTTCTCTGTGGTCCATTATAAGCTAAGCTTCGTGGGCCTAGTAACCACTTTACTTTTGTAATAGTCTTTCTTTTAGTATTAATAAATTGATTGATTGATTGATTCACACGGCAGTCTTTTCATAGATAGGCCCCTATTTGATTATTGAAGCTAGTTTGATCTCTAATAACGATTACATAAAAAAAAATAGTTTTTTTAACAGAAAGTAAGGAGCGAACAGAAATTACTCCGTGTATGAAAGGGTCTGTTCCCTTCTCAACACCCCGCTCTTTACGTTACAGTTTGACTCTTTCTCTCAATTCTACTTTATTAAACAGTAAAAAAACTTTAGCGTAAAGAGCGGGGCGTTGAGAAAGGAACAGACCCTTTCATACACGGATTAATTTCTGCTTGTGTTAAGTTTTAATGTCGATCTTTACAATCAGTTAAAAAAACTAAATTTTTTATGTATTTTCTGAACGTTTTCGATTTAATGCATTTTAGATTTTAGCTGTCCGCACATCTATATAAATTATTAAAATGAAATTTGCATATTAATTCTTTTTCTTTGGCTACATGCCTTTCTCTTTGTTTTGATCAGACGATTTTGAGAAAAAAGGGGTGGGGGAGGAGGCTTAGTGTCCCTGCAATTTTTGGGTTACTTAAAAAGGCCACTAGAAATTTTAATTTTTAACGGACGTTTTTATTAGTAAAAAATATACGTAACTTAAGAATTAAGTTACGTAACGAACTTCTATATTCGTATATTTTTATTATGTATATGAGGGGTTGGTCCCCTCGTTGATACCTCGCTGTTTACACTAAAGCTAAAATTTTGTCCTAATTCTTTAAGATTTGCCCCTGAATCGGAAAGGCCGTAGAATAAATAGTTGAAATTACTAAAAATACCTTAACGTAAAGAGCGAGGTATTTAGGAGGAGAAGAACCTCTTATATACATAATAATGTCTGTTCGTCTTAAGTTTAACGCTGCTCCTTACTTTCAGTTGAAAAGCTTTTCATATTTATTTTTTCATTATTTTTTTTATTATAATGCTAGAAAATCCTGCGCCCCCTTCATTGAATTTCTCTTTCCCCATGACATATTCCTCTAAGGAAAGATCCTCCCACATAGCCATCTCCCCTCAACCCCCCAAACAAAAAAAAACCCTGAAAACGTCTGTACACTTCTCAATAACCATTACTGTATGTAAACACTGGTCAAAGTTCGTAACTTGCAGCCCCTCCACCGGGGACTGTGGGGGAGTAAGTCATCCCCAAAGACATAGTTATTATGGCTTTCGACTATTCTGAACAAAATAGCTATCTCAAAATTTTGATCCGTTGACTTTTGGAAAAAATGAGAGTGGAGGGGGCTTAGGTGCCCTCCAATTTTTTTGGTCACTTAAAAAGGGCACTAGAACTTTTTATTTCCGTTAGAATGTGCCCTTTTGCGACATTCTAGGACCACTGAGTCGATACAATCACCCCTGGGAAAAAAAACAAACAAAAATACAAATAAACACGCATCCGTGATTTGTCTTCTGGCAAAAAATACGAAGTTCCACATTTTTGTAGAAAGGAGCTTGAGACTAATATGATAAGGTTCTCTGATACGCTGAATGCGATGGTGTGATTTTCGTTAAGATTCTATGGCATTTAGGGGATGTTTCCCTCTATTTTCGAAAATAAGGCAAATTTTCTCAGGCTCGTAACTTTTGATGAGTAAGACTAAATTAGATGAAACTTATATATTTAACATCAGCATAAGAATCCAATTCTTTTGATGTATTTTTTAGTATCAAAATTCCGTTTTTTTAGAGTTTCGTTTACTATTGAGCCGAGTCGCTCCTCACTACAGTTCGTTACCACGAACTGTTTGATATTTATTAAGCTTGAAACTTTTGGTTTGCTTTTTTAAGGTTTTTGAATTGTTGTCAAATCCTTTGTCAAAATAGAGAATCATCATTAGTAATAATGACAAATTTTCATTTTTTGGTCGTTCCTACTGACATTGTATAACTGGTTGCGCTGAAACCTGTAAGCTTATTCACGTATCGAGTTGATTATATCTAACAAAAAAAAACTAATTTAAAATTTTTCAGGTATTTTTCTAGTTTGAATTAAATCATTAACATTATTGCTCAGGCCCCGTAAATATTTTTTCAGTTAACATATTAAATTTAGTGATTCTGAACTGAACTTAAAACATTTTCAACTTTTTTTCATGTCTTAAAAGACATTGCTTATACTTAAAAGATAAGAAATACGGTAATTATGTTTCTCTAACGACGATTTCTACTAAGCTTCAAACCGTTGGTTTTCTTTTTTGAGATTTTTGAATTGTTGTAAATCCTTGTTAAAATATATATAAATATTTTTTCAATTACCAGTTTTCTGTTTTTTACGCAATTTGATGTCTTTTCATATTGTATCTACTCAAAGATATTTGATTATTACGCCATGTCCGAATCTAACAACGATTTCTACTAAGCTTCAAACTTTTGATTTTGTTTTTTAAGATTCTAGAATTGTTTTAATCCGTTGTCAAAATATATAAAATTATTTTTGCAATTACCAGTTTTTTCTCTTTAAGCACTTTAATGTAAACTTTTCCATGCATGAAAATCTTCAATTTTTTCAGATAAGTGTGACAAAGTGAGACAACGTCATTGCAATACTGATGTACATAAAAATGATGTCAATCACACAGTTTTTCTCTTCTAAAATTAAGGCTCTTAAAAAATTTTATCAGGCTTCTGACCTATCTAGATTGTTTTTTTAGGCCAGAATATCCCAGGATGCCAATTTATTTCGTCCATAAACTTTTTAGTTTTTTTAAAGTTTTTTTTAGTTTGTCCAATAAGGTGGTGTCTACAATTTTTATTCAGGGGCAGGGTTATTTCTATTTGAGGGGTTACATAAAAAACTTTGAAAACCATATCAGAGATTTGTTTATGTACATTGTTGTTATTCTCGTACAAGGCGGAAAAAATCGGAGGGGTGGCGATTTGAACTCCGTGACTCCCTGAATACATCCTTTTTCCAAACTGTACAGAATTAATTGGATGGTGTTGCAAATAACTTCTAGAACTTGGATTAGATTTCCGAAGAAACAGCAGAAAACCAAAAGCCGGCACCTACTTTCCTGAAAATCTTAAAAAATCCGTTTATCTTCCCCCGTTTTGTACCGGAGGTGGAGAGACTAAGTTTTAATGAAACTTACATCGCCGAAAGTATGAATTCTGTTCTTTCAATTAAACAAAGCGGAATTTTCTTTTGAAAATTCAGGAAGGAGAAGTCCCTAAACATGTTTTAGCATACCTACTTAGAAAACGCTATAAATGAGATTTCTTTGACCAGTTTTAGAGTTCCCTGTGGTGCCACTTGGTTTGATTAACGAGATTAGATTGAGATACGATAAAATAAAATTGTAATGTCTTTTCTGTCGAAGTTCACTGTCAAACCACAAATTTTTGACAGCTTTGGATCATGGCTAGTGCCTTGAGATAATTTGTCAATAAACCCTTTGTTGTTGAGACGGTCAGCCAAGACTGAGGCTCCAGCCTCAGGGTTACCAGATCATCAGTATGAGGACTACCAGCTTGAATATGATAAACTGATGAAGAATATGAAATCCTAACTCTGTTTTGTGCACTTTGTTACGAAGAAAAGCCAGAGTTTTCTGCATCAAAAGAACAGTCATCATTCAAACGACAGAGCTCTACTACTACTCTACTACTACTACTACTACTACTACGAGACCTCTACTACTCTACTACTTACGAAGAAAAGCCAGAGGTTCAAAAGAACAGTCATCATCCAAATGACAGAGCAATTGAGGTAGTTTTGTTTCAGTAATTATATTGCAAACAACTGGAGTCACGTTGAAAGCTTATGGATTTTGTAACTCTGATAACAAGTTACTAAAACCTTAGTAAAATATATCTGTCTGAAACTATTATAGAAAGATCATAATCTAATTGATATATTAGAAGTTTAGTCAGTAATACCAAAATAAACTTAGAAAAACAGAAAACCTTTTTACGTAAAATTGCCAATTCCCAAGGTAAAATTACTTACTTTACATACTTTCATTAAATTTTTAGAGTAAAATATACTGGTTTTTAGAGTAGAATTAATTATTCCTGTAGTTAAATTGCTGTCTCATAGAAAAATTACTAATTTTTAAATTACAATTACTAACTTTCATCACAAAATCACAAATTTTTGGGGTAAAAATCATAAAATGTTTGAAGTATAACGACTAGTTTTTCTGTTGAATTTGCATGAGTTTGGCAAAAATATAATATTTTGTTCAAGTGGTGCTAGGATCTAGGCAACTTCTTGTCCACAAAATTTCTGAAAGACCTTTACATTATCCCTTAAAAATGGAAAGTACTAATCTCTTTTGAATGCATCGAGAAAAGAAGTTGCGTGTGCTCCATAGGTGTTTGAAGTTTAATGCTATAATCGTTCGGGCAGCACTTTGATAACTCTTGGCTTTCTACATCCACTATTAAGTCACAATATACTTTATACAAGCTGCACAAGAGGATGATATATAAGCTTCAAAGTATAACCCAAAGACATGTACTTTTTAATTTATTTACTTACTTACTTTGACTTAACTTCTCCGACAGCTAGCGGCGCATAGGGCAGCAACAGTAGAACTCCCATGTCGGACGATCCTGAGCTAAAAACTACAGTTTGACGGATTCACCCCATTGCCTTGGCTTCTAGAGAACAACTAATCGTGGTTCCTTGTCTACCCCTCTTCCAGAGGCCTGGAGATGTCCAGCACCACAAGTCGTATGGAAACCTTCCTTGTCTTATTAAAATCTCGTGACACCAGTACCGCTACTTTCATATTCTGACTTCGTCGATTATCATAGTGAATGACCTGATCTGGGTATCAGGTACTCGATTAGTCTAGCTAGTTGCAAGCATTCATCGCTGGCAATTGCTCTTATATCCGAGCAGCCTCTTCTCTACAGCTTTAAATAGACGTCAGGATTCACATCCATATAGTTACTTTAACACGTCAATTAAGTTTACCAGTTTCGGTTGAAGTTGATCAATGTGATTTGTAATAATTTGCATTGTTTTAAAGATGAGATCAGGTATAAAATTGAAAAATACAGCTTTAAGAAAACCTCAAGAAGCTTTCAAAATAAGCTGGCTCAAGTAAAAAAAGTAAAAGAAATAGAAAAGCGAGTAACAGGTGGATTATGTCAAACATATCGCAAAATATAAAAAAGAGCTCAGAACGCCTCGAAGTTTTTGTGAGGTCAGATAATCCCACACTCCCCTCATATATGCATGCCTGCCTCTTGATTACATGCAACTCAACCTTTGAGCTCATTGAGTAATTGAATTTATTACCTAGTGGCCATCAGTGACTCGTTGACAGTCAGAGACTATCAAGTGACTCGATCGCTAAGGCTTGAATTATATTATAAGAATCTAGGTCTGAACTCATATTCTCCATAATGTATTTTCTTCTAAAATGAGTTGTAACAGACGAGAGGAACCACAAGTTTTCAATGAAGATTTAAGCTGAAAATGGCAAGTCATAATAACCTATATCTCACCTTTTACTTGCATACTGATGATAGGCACTCGAGGCAGTTATCACTTACAAAGAGAGATAAATTTTCTTAAATTGTTTTAAAGAAATGCTCCTAGAATTTAATTTTATTGTAAGTTCGTCCCATGTATCAATTCAACAACTGGGGAAACTTTTAGATTATAAGCCTCATGGTCAAGGATATCACTGCGAGTAGAATTACGACGAGCTACAGTCGTAGTCTTGACTTTAGCGAGGATTATTTCGGGAATATTCTCGGAAGAAGCTTGAGGTTGTGTAATGTAATGTACACTGAGTTATCTGCCATAGCTGAGCATAGTTCCATGAGCATGGTTGCAATGCAGCAGGGCATTGATGACCTTATGACACGATATTAGAGAAGCTTGAGTTGAGCTGTATGAGTCTTTAGTGGCTCGGAAAAAAAATACAAGCATGGTCAATCGTAAGCTTGACCCAAGTGTCATACAAAAGTAAATTGAAGCTACTTAAGAAAAAATCCTAATAATGTAAGAACAACCATCAGTGTTCTAGAAAGAGGGAATCACAGTCTACTGAAGAAACAAGTATGAAAGATCCAAACACATATACAGCTATAAGAAGTAAAGCCTTAACTCTGAGTGTTGGCCCACTTCAAATTACAGTATCACCTCATGAAAAACATTGGTAAGCGATAATAGATATCCATTTTTATTTCTATTTTAATATCTCTTGGTCTGCATCATCTAAATGTAGGGTATAATCTTTGCGGTTTTTCGTAAGTCGAATTTTCATTTGCCCACCTTTTAATGAGTGTCGTGCAGCCTCATGTGTTTTCTGCGTAGATGACTCGTGTTTTCTGATAATAAGCTAGTCGTTCATTTATGCGCTTCAGTTTTAAGGTTTTTAATCCCTATTTGGAAAAAAAAACTCTACGGGTTTTTGAAACTCTCTTAAGTTATTTGTCTTCTACTTTCTTTTTTTTTCAAGTTTTGTGATACATAGCCCTTTTGACTGAATTATAAATTTTGTTGTATTGTGGTGTCGGAGAAATAAAATAGGAATTGTTTGTGCTGGCTCATCTGTTTGAGATATTTGAGCTGTTTGTTTGATCAACTGAAATAATTCGATCAAGTATATTTTAGTGTAAGCTTGTCAGGTTAGGTTCTAGAAATTTGCAGCGGCCCAAATATGTTTTGTTGTGTCTGGATTTTAATACTTTTACATCACTGTCATGCCAAAAAGTCATATTTGACATGTTCATACTTATGAGATAGTTGCCAAAAACGTTTACTATGTTATTTTGGAAAATGTATATTCAATGGAACTTTTATCTTCCTTATCTATATTACACTGCTGATTTTCTCTTTGACAACAGCCTGGTAAACTGTTTTGGCAACTATATCAGAACTGCGAAAGTGTCAGGTGCGACCTTTAGACACAACAACGACGAATTCAAAGATACATTTTTTGTGACAATACATAGTTTCAATCAGCCAATAGGTTTTACACTAGAAAATAAAAGAAAAAGAGGCTTCAGTTCAGTTCAGTTCAGTTCAGTTTATTAACATCAAAATAAATGGACAACAATAACTCTCTACCCCTACAAGGCTCCATGGCCCGTTACATAGGGGTTAAAACAAAAATAAATACCAAATAAAGAATCTCTTCTTTAAAAAAACAAGAAATCCAATTAAATAACTTTGTGTTATTTTTACTTGCCACTTCGTCCTCGAAATCCAAATCCAAGTCCACATCATCTCCCACCAACAAAATCACAACAATTAAAATTAAAAAATAAACGTGCTCAAGCCTAGCAACTAGGGATGTCGCCCTACCCTCATTAATCAACATAATATTAAACAAATAACAATATTCGTAAAGGCAAATTCGTAATCTACATCAGCTTTAAATGATTCAAATTTGAAATCAATTTTTCTTTGAAAAATATACAAGGAAAGCTCTTT